>NC_057812.1:19057850-19065782 GCF_018294505.1 Triticum aestivum
CAACCGCGACTAAAGGCCTTTGGGCACCTTTAGTCGCGGTTGGCCTGGCCAACCGCGACTAAAGCCTGCGAGCGCCCTGGGCCCAGGCATTTGGTCGCGGTTCATCTGCCGAACCGCGACTAAAGACTTCATTAGTCGCGGTTCCTACAGTTTCGCGACTAATGGGGCTGGACGGAAGCCTCTTTTTCTATCAGTGTTTTAAGGGTACTGTACATTGTTTTGTTTACGGGACACTCTTCATCTTTTTTAGTTGTTCATCTTTCCTTTTGACAGGTTAGATCTAGTCACATGTGGGGGATTTTTTATAACAAAGGAAACATGCTTCTGGGAGAACATGCGTGATAGGACGCTATACATCTTTTTTTTACTGGCGTTGTACACTATTTTTTACGGGACGCTGTTCATTCTTTTTTTAGTCATTCATCTTTTCTTTTGATAGATTGGATCGAGTCACATGTATGTTTCTTATTTTGTTTACGGACGACCATGTATAGGATGTCTCTTTTCTAGTTGTGTCACGCTACACATTGTTTTGTTTACGGGCGATCATGTAGGAGTCCACCTAGAGTTTACTCGGCCAAGTATTTTATTCATGAACGTGACTTTTGCGGGCAATTAGGAGCATCGTGGAGTTTTTCCCTTTTTACGTTGGATTGGACTCTTTATGGTTGGAGGCTTCCCTTTTTTCAGGAAACCGACGGATGTTTTCCCCCCTTTTATTTCACTATAAGCTTGGACGTGTCATTTGCCTTTTTTTTGTGATGTTGGGACCATCTATGTTACGTATGCTTTCCTTTTATCCTGAATGTATATTCTACAATCCAACGGTGTAATTAATTTTAATGATGTGGAATAATGAGAGTACTTGAAAGGTGTCTCCAATTAGTAAATATAAGATTTTCTTGTATTTGAATGATCCAGAAACATTGTTATTTGTAACTAAATATATTTCGTATAATCATTTATATTGGTTAGGTTTTGTGAATCTTCATCATGTCTACTAACATTAGGAAGAACGATTTTGGTGCCGAAAAGCGTAAGAAGAAACTCTCAATTTGATTCTCAAAATCAAACTCGTGTTAATACTGATGATGACGCCGTGGAGGTAGAGACTCCTGATGCTGAAATTGATGATGGTAATGTTGCCGATGAAGGGGTGCTGCTAATACTGCCGATGAACTGGAGTACATCAAGTATCAAGATATGTGAAGATTTTATTTTAAGAAATACTAGATTTTTTTTGGAAAAGGGGTGATTCCCCGGCCTCTGCATCAGAAAGATGCATACGGCCATCTTATTAACCAAATAAAGTAGTGTCAACATGGTTCCAAAGGTCTCCAGAAATAATAAAAAAGCACAGACAGCTCACACAGAGCCAATAGGGGCTAGAAACACCAACTAACCGAGAAAAGACGCCACAACCGGCTGGCTAAAAAAATAGATAGGAAATCTAAATGCCTATCCTATTACATGACCGCCATCCAAACCGATTGAAAATATCCCGAGCTACCATCTCCCAGTGGAAAGACCCAGTAACCAAATGCTCCCTGGCCTCCGTCTGGGTGAGTAGCGACCACGAACGGATCAGTGCCGTAGTTCAGAATATGACCTGCAAAAAATGTATACATGATATTCTGTTAAAAACCAAATCATTTCTGCAAGTCCAGATAGTCCACAGCAAAGCACAAACTCCAACCCGAATATGTCTCGCTAAGTTAGGCTCAATCCCATTAAGCCATGTCCCAAATAACGCATAAACAGAATTCGGCGGATTGATACTAAAAGCAATGTGGACCGTCTGCCAAAGTACCTAGGCTAACGGGCAATCAAAAAAGAGATGTTTGATAGTCTCATCCCGATCACAGAAACTACACCTAGTAGGTCCTGTCCAATTACGCTTTATGAGGTTGTCCTTAGTTAAAATAACTTGTTTATGGACAAACCACATAAACACTTTTATTTTCAAAGGAACTTTGACATCCCAAACATGCTTGGACGTAGGAATGGAGTTTGAATTAATAACATCAATATACATTGATTTAACCGTAAATACTCCAGACTTAGTCAGTTTCCAGCGTAATTCATCGGGTTGTTGTGAAAGCTGGACTTCCATCAGTCTCCTAACTAGATGGAGCCATTCTTCCCAACGATTGCCCGCTAGCGTTCGTCGGAACTGAATATTAAGGGGGGTAGATTGAAAGACCAATGCAACGAACACCTCACGTCGTTGAGCAATACGGTATAAAGACGGATATTGGATGGCCAAGGGTGTCTCGCCAAGCCAAGTATCCTCCCAGAAACGTGTACTCGTGCCGTTTCCAATAACAAACTTGCTCCTATTAAACAACGACTGTTTTACTTTCATCAAGCCTTTCTAGAAAGGCGAATCGGTCGGCCTGACAGTAACCTGGGACAAAGTTTTTGTCTGGAGATACTTGCTGCGAAGGATTTGAGCCCACATAGCATCATTCTCCAATGAGAGCTTCCACAGCCACTTGCTAAGAAGGCATTTATTCTTAACTTCTAGATTCTCAATACCTAGACCCCCTTGGTCTTTCGGTCTACAGATGATGTCCCATTTAGCAAGCCGATATTTTCTTTTAAGCTCATCACCCTGCCAAAAGAAACGCGATCGATAGAAGTCCAGTCTCTTCCTAACACCAACTGGGACCTCAAAGAACGATAGGAGAAACATTGGCATACTCGTGAGCACCGAGTTAATCAGGATTAATCGGCCTCCGTATGACAAGAGCTTACCCTTCCAACAACTCATTTTTTTCTCAAACCGATCCTCAATGCACTTCCACTCTCTGTTAGTCAGCCTACGATGGTGGATTGGAATCCCCAGGTAAGAGAAGGGTAACTCTCTCAACTCACACCCAAACAATTGCCTATAAGCCTCCTGTTCATCTTTGGCCCTACCAAAGCAGAACAGCTCGCTCTTATGAAAGTTAATCTTTAACCCGGTCAATTGTTCAAATAGGCATAACACCAGCTTCATATTTCTCGCCTTGGCCAAGTCATGCTCCATAAAGATGATTGTATCATCAACGTACTGAAGGATGGATACACCTCCATCAATTAGATGAGGTACCAATCCACCTACTTGACCATTTTCCTTAGCCCTTCCTATCAAAATTGCTAACATATCCACCACAATGTTAAACAAGATAGGGGACATCGGATCTCCTTGTCTTAGGCCTTTATGTGTCTGGAAGTAATGACCTATGTCATCATTAACTTTAATTCCCACACTACCTTTTTGCGTAAATGATTCAACCTGTCGGCGCCAGGCTTCATCAAAACCTTTCATACACAATGACTGTTGGAGGAATGGCCATTTGACCTTATCGTACGCTTTCTCAAAATCCACCTTAGAAATTACTCCATCTAATTTTTTGGAATGGATTTCATGGAGTGTTTCATGCAGGACGACCACCCCTTCAAGGATATTTCTGTCCGACATGAAAGCAGTTTGAGACTGTTGCACCACAGAATGCGCAATCTGTGTGAGTCTGTTTGTCCCAACCTTGGTGAAAATTTTGAAACTAACATTGAGGAGACAGATCGGCCTGAATTGCTCAATTCTGACCGCATCCGTCTTCTTGTGAAGCAGTGTGATAGTCCCAAAATTCAAGTGAAATAATTGAAGCTGGCCAGAGAACAGATCATGGAACATAGGTAGTAAATCCCCCTTAATAATGTGCCAGCACTTTTTATAGAACTCTGCCGGGAATCCATCCGGTCCGGGAGCCTTATTGTTTTTCATCTGTGCAATAGCATCAAACACCTCCTTCTCCGAGAACGGGGCAACCAGAATATCATTATCGGCAGCCGATAGCTGAGGCACATCCTCAGTCCTGGACTCATCGAGGGACACACAATTATCCTCCGGAGGTCCAAACAACTGCTTATAATAGTCGGTAATATATGTTTTTAGGTTATCCTGGCCTAAAATAGTACCCTCGTCTTGCTCAAGCTGAAAGATACGCTTCTTTCTGTGCTTGCCATTGGCTATCAAATGGAAGAACTGAGTATTCGCGTCCCCTTGGACCACTTTGCGGACTTTAGCACGCAAAGCCCACTTCAATTCTTCTTCGCGGAGCAGTTCTTTCAACCTCTTCTCCGCCTCATTTTTAGCCTGAAGCTCAGTTGACGTTAAGATAGTGGATTCGGCTTGTATGTCCAGGGCCTGTATAATAGCAAGGAGTCTATCCTTTTCCATCTTATACACCACTGAGGTGCTTAGCCCAGCCCCGTAAGAAACTCCTCAAATGCCTAATCTTATTCTGCCAATGCTCTAACGCAGTCTTACCTCCAACACCTCTATCCCATTCCCTGGCAATCAAGTCCAAAAACCCCTCACGTTCAAACCATGACATCTCGAAGGAGAAGGTGTTCTTGTTACCCACATGGTTCGGCTCACCTGAGTCCATGAACAATGGGGTATGATCAGATATTCCCCTTGAAAGAGCTTGCACCGTCACCAGAGGGAACTTTTGTTCCCACTCCACGCTCGCAAGAACTCGATCAAGTTTTTCATAGGTTGGGTGTGGCAGAGCATTCGCCCAGGTGAACTTTCTACCAGAAAGCTCTATCTCTCTCAGATCCCAGCTTTCAATAATGGTATTGAACATAAACAACCATCTGCCGTCAAAGTTATCATTGTTCTTCTCCTCTCTCCTCCTGATGATATTGAAATCACCTCCAACTAAAATTGGAAGCTGTTCTGACCCACAGATACGAACAAGGTCCGCTAGAAACTCCGCTTTAAGCTCGGGCTATGCGGCACCATACACCGCCACCAAAGCCCAGTTAAAACCATCTATCCTAGACCTGACTCGAAACTTCACCGCGAAGTCTCCCATCACTACACTTCGGACTTCAAGCGAGTCACATCTCACACCCAGTAAGATACCACCCGACCTTCCTCGTGGAGGGAGGCAATGCCAATCAAAATCAATACCACCCACCAGAGAAGAGAGAAACTGGGGTGCAAAGTTATCTCTACCCGTCTCCGACAGAGCAACAAAATCTAACCTCTGCTCTAAAGCTGCCTCGGCAAGGAATCTTCTTTTAGCCAAGTTCTTCAGACCTCTTCTATTCCAAAATATTCCTCTCATGATTCATCATGGAATTTTTTAGTGGTTCAAATCCTAGCACTTCTACGAACTGCGGAATCGGGATAGATCTTCCGTTTCCACTTACGCTTAGGTTTACTAGGCTCTGTCGCCCGGTCCTCATAACCGGGTTCACAAATATTACTATCATCATTCTCTAGGGGTACATCATCTTCCTCAGAGTCATGATTGGGTGGTGCTAAATCCGCACACAGATTATCGAGCACTCTGACCCCTAACGCATCAATCTCCTCATCCTTCATTGGTTTAACGGCTGCAAGATTACGAATAGTCTCTAAGGCACGTTCCGCCTCCAAATCTAATAAATCATTCACCGAATTGGTAATCTCACTATCCGTAGCACCTAGTGAAACTCCTAATTGGTTTGCATTATTTATAATCTCCTCATTAGAAAAATGCAATAAGGAATTAGATAGGTTGACGGACATACCGGAAGACAAGGCAGCCTCCTGAAGCTTGGCCGCCCTCATAACGCACTGCTGCTGCATATCATCCACCTCAGGGATGTCGAGGATGCGAGCACTCATCCGTCTCCCCTCGACGATAGGGTCCGGGATCCCGCCAAACGCGACAACCTCCTCCCTAGTAACACCTGGCACAGAGTCCCTCAAAGGCTCTACCGGGGTTACCAGAGAAGGCGTCTGCGGGCTCCCGATCCCCTTAGACGGGAGTCCCACACTAGGGACCCTGGCCATGGGTAGGAGCGAAGAGGAGATGTGGATGCTTCTTTTTAGTAAAACCTAAGGTTAGTCTATTGCTTTAGTATCCCTTTACAGTTTTAGTAGTAGTATTTTCTATATATCTAAATATTATACAAAATAAATTAGACTTGGAATTATATAATAAAAAGTTGGAGTATGCTTTAGACATATTTATTCCTCGTTACTCAAAATTTTGGGCCCTATTTTGAATTTTGCCCGGGGCATCAAATTTCTGGAGACGGCCCTGATGTCGGCTCAGAGCGACGCGACATCTTACAGGGCTCCGGCAATGAAACGGCGCGCCAGCCGACAACGCCGCCCTTGCCGCTCCCCGGTGCATGCAGCTGCCCCACGTTCAAACGACAACCCATATATTCATCCGCCTGCCAACGTTAAACATGAACGGTGAGCAGGTGTAAGCCATCCGTTCGTCCACCATTAATCATGTCATTGGTTGCCATGCCACCCTCCTGCCCCATATATAAACCGCAGGCCTGACAATAGCCACATCCATCATCATCATCTCCCTTCCTCCTCTCTGCACCGCGTCCGCCATGGCCTCCTCGATCTCCGAAGCCATCTAGGACAATGTCCCGTCCGAGCGAAAAAAGGAGATCGCCGCCAATGCAGTCGATAGACAGATGGAGGCCGGCACTGCGGACGTCCCAATGCCGGCAACAAAATGGGCGAGGCAACACAATGGGCGAGGCCTGTGCTCACTATGTGGACATGGTGCTGGAGGAGCAGGATGACACGTTTCGGCAGGCGCAGGTCGACCAGGCCAACAAACTCCTCTCCCTCGACGAGCACCATCATGCGTAGGAGCTACTCACTGCAGGCACGTCCATTACGTCGGGCATGGACACGGGCGAGCAGGAGGCGCTGTTGGACACCTACTTCACCTCATTGCAGGCATTATATATACACTGCCCTCAATAACTCCCCGTCGGGGTCGCCGCCAGTCAGGGTGCATGGGAGCGGGCTTTTTGGCCCGCTCGTGGCCTGCTAAGGACCGGACCAGTAGGTCCGGGCCTAGAGAAGAAAATGGTTGCCCTGTACTCGATTTCGGGGCAAAAACCATTCTATCCCATCTGGATCATGACCGGTCTGACTGGACCGGACCGATAAAACATAGTCATTTATGTCGGATTCCTCACCGTCGCTGCCACGGGCAAGCCCTGGGTGAACGACCGTGCCTCCAAGCACCGCATCGCCATAGTCCTCGTTGCGCGACGAATGGGTCCAAAACGCCGGATAGAAGCGCATGCATCAAATTCATCGACCAAGGTTGTCGTCTGCCGCCGTCAAATTCATCACCGTCATGGCTTCCCAACCACGCTTGCCTTATTTGTGTGCTTAGAGTGACCATGCACCATGCGTACACCGTTGCTGATCTGACCATGGCGTCGACCCTGACCGCTCCTCGCAGGTTATCAACAGGGCCGGGCCTAATCTGGCACGTTAGCGAGTGGGGTCAAGGCAGTAACGCGTGCTGGCTCGGCGTTTCTATGTGAAGCAGCAATGTCACGGGTTGTGGCGTTGCTAAAAGAGTCAAATCGTGAAATACTTTAATGTCGAGTTCATTTTGTGCCATACTTTTCTAACAAGGCTAGAACAGTGATTTTGGCCGATGAATGAGGGGTGGGGCTACATGTGTCCAAGTCGGTCTTGATGGCTTGACGCCCAAGTTTTCATCTAGAGTACATATGTATTGTGGTCAATGTTGAGAATATCGCTTATCGCTATCGTCTCGGTCTGCTGGGATTAGAGATTAATTAGAAATCGTCCGATTAATCTCTTTTATCGGTCGACTATTAATTGGTCTTTTTTGTTGTTGCAAATTTTAGGTTCCCAACACTAAAATATGCTATATTCAACACCAAAAAATATTGGACATAAGTGTTACCTTGATTTTTAGCCTTTGAATCCTCGTATAATAACAAACAAAATATGACAACCATACATATTGCATAATAAGGTTCACAAAACACAAATAAATATAGTTTTTGCAAACATAGTATTAGGAATAGGCCCGATTTATTGGTAGATTCCCGATAAATCAGTTGTCAGAGCGATAAATCAGCCCAAAC
>NC_057812.1:19066274-19079007 GCF_018294505.1 Triticum aestivum
AGTGATTAATCGGATGAGAAGTCGCTGAATCGGACGATTTTTTGAACAGTGATTGTGGTACATGTAGTGTATATCCTTCTGGAGGAGGCCCCACCGCCCCCGAGGCCAACTTGATAACCTTGTTCCCCAGAGGTCGGGTACCCCTGTGTATTGCACCATCAGAGGGCACAGACGGGGCACGGCCATTACACGGACAAAACAAGCACGGTGTCCACAGGCAATCACAGCAATCACACGTCGCGCCGCTGCACCCACGCAAGTCATCGTCGGTGGCGATTGGCCGGTCCACTTGGTCCGGGCTGGAGCGCCGCCCGTCTAGTCCCCAAAATCAAGACTGCTCAGCTGGTCGGGCTCGGTCAGGGACCGGACCGTGTCCACTCTTAGAGCATCTCCAACAGGCGCCGGTTGCGCCGCGCGCAAAAAACACATATGCCACGCGCACATCGGCTGGTTTGGCGCGGCGCGCTGCGCTGGCTCCAACGGCTGCGCTAAAATGCAGCGCGTGCGCGTCGCTCCAGCAGCGCGTCAAAATGCAGCGCGCGCGACCCGCCGGTGCATTGCATATGGCATTTTTCAACACAAAATGGTGAACATTTTCAACACAATAAAAATTTCACACAAACAAATTGATGAAGTTCATGCCCACAAGTTTAAAATCATGCCCACAAGTTCATCCAACCAAGTTCAAAATGCAAATCAAGTTCAATACACAAAGGAAAGACACATCATTCCTCGTACTCGTCCTCGTCTTCGTCCTCGTCCTCATCTTCGGAAGACGATTCTTCCGCCTCCGAAGATGAATCTTCCTCCCTCTCGCGCACCGCATCACGTGAAGCTCCGACAGTGTTGGCAAGATCTTCAACGGCATCTTCATGGGAATGTGTGCGAGGAGGCTCATCGAAAGACATTCCGTCCATGGCGGCCGGAGGTGCACCCATGCCTCCCATGAGAGAAGCAAAACTCATGCCTCCCATCGTGGCCATAGCATCGGGGGGTGCTCCAAAGCCATCCATGCCTCCCATTGCTCCGAAGCCACCCATGGCACCCATGGCGCCGAGGCCACCGCCACCCATGGCGCCGAGGCCACCGCCACCCATGGCGCCGAGGCCACCGCCACCCATGGCGCCGAGGCCACCGCCACCCATTGCACGAACCATGCCTTTTTTTGGATCAAGACTTCTTGTTGGGCAAGATTAACACTCCTTTTGCACCGCATTGAGGTTAGTTGTGTCCAAGAAGAACAAGTGCTTCTCCCATTCCAACAACCTAGTTCGCTCCTTATTGCTCACCTTCCTCTCCTCCAAAGCCACCTTCCTTTCCTCGGCCGCCACCCTCCTCTCCTCGGCCGCGGCATCTTGGGTCCTTGCCATTTTCCTCACCCCGTTGGCTTCTTTTCTTGCCTTCACAATAGCTTCCATAGCATTTTTGAGCTCATCATCTCCTTTCCTCTTCTTCTTTTGGGTTTGGTCTTTCTTGCACCCATCCGGTCGCTTTGGCTTCGAGTATGAAATGGAGTTGGGTGTAGGGCTTCTTTTGCCGTCATCACTTGATGCATCATCCTCACCATCATCATCATCCAACTTAATTGTTCGCTTCCGTTTGTCGCTCAAATGCAAATCATCCAAATCTTCACGCTTCTTCCATTTCTCATCATCCTTCAACACATCATAGCAATGAGGCAAAGTAAAGACCCTTCCTTTCTTGATCTTCCCTTTCTTGGTTTTCCTCTCCACATCTTTGAACAAGTTTTGCACAATGTTGAACTACATGAAAAGAAAGCAAGTTAGCACCAACAACAAGCAAAACAAAGCAAGTTTAGCACCAACATGTAAGATGAAATGGCACTTACTCTATCGTCCTCATTTGTGCCACTTGGGTTCAACTTGTCAACCACCTTTTGACAAGCCGCCCACTTTTGACAATCCGAGTTGATTGTCGACCACCGGGACCTAAGTGATCGGTTGGAGCGGTCAATTCCACTCACGTTGCGAGCATCAAATTGTTCCTTCATCCGGTTCCAATAAGCATCTCTACTTTGATCGCCTCCAACGGATGGATCCCTCGACACTTGCAACCAAGTATTGCATAGTAAGATGTCATCGGTGTTGGTGTAATTGCCCGCTCTTCCTTTCGGTGCGTCGACAATGCCCTCACCCTCCTCGTCCACCTCGAACTCATGGTCTTCAAAATGCATGTCATTGGTTTGAGACCAATGCGAATTGTTGGAGCCAACACCCATCGTTGACATGTATGCATCATCATTGAGACTACAAATTTTTTTGCACAATGCAAATAAGCTAGCTATATGTGACGAATGCATTCAAAAAAGAACAAAAAAAATGAAAAGTTAGAATTTTTTTTACCTTGGAGGCATTTCGTCGAACATGTTGTGCGCGCCGGCCGCCGGCTCAACGAGTGAGCTTGCCGGCGCTTCGGCAGCCGCCGCGCCCGTCGCACGCCCCGCAAGCTTCTTCCTCTTCGCCTTGGAGGTGCCGGAGCCGTCCGCCGCCTTGTTTTTCTTCGCCGATGTCTTGCCCTTCTTTAGCCGCGCCGCATTGGGGAGCTTTGAGGAGGAGGGGGCGGCGGCTCGGGCCGGCGCCGGCGCGATGCCACCCGCCGCCGAGGTCATCCGCGGCGGCATGAAGAGGCCGCGCGCGAGGCCGCTCGTCGGAGGAGCTCCGGCGGCGGTGAGGCCAACGCCACCCGGGCTAGGGTTTGTGGCGGCGGCGGGGGCGGGGGGGTCACGGCTATAGGACGGGGGTGAGCGGGGTGCTGCCGCGTGCGTCCATGGTTGCGGGTCGCCGGCGCCGGCGCGCGCGGGACTTTGGAGAGGGAGAAGAAGAGCGCGCAGCGCGAGCATCGAGTGTGCCGCGCGCGGAAGCGGGCGCCGCAAATACACCGCGCGAGGTACCGCTTCCACGCGCGCGCCCAACTACTTATACCGCACGCGCATCTCCAACAGGCGCGCTAAACAGGCGCCGCGCCGCAAAATCGCCCGTTTTAGCGCGCGCGCTACCCGGCAGATGGCTCCAGCCGGCGCGCAATAGCCGTGCGCGCGGTATAAGCAGTTGGGCGCGCCTTATGGGTGCATGGGAGGCATGGGTGCACCTCCGGCCGCCATGGGCGGAATGTCTTTCGATGAGCCTCCTCGTACGCATTCCCATGAAGATGTCGTTGAAGATCTTGCCAACACCGTCGGAGCTGCACGTGATGCGGTGCGCGAGAGGGAGGAAAATTCATCTTCGGTGGCGGAAGAATCGTCTTCCGAAGATCAGGATGAGGACGAAGACGAGGACGAGGACGAGGAATGATGTGTCTTTCCTTTGTGTATTGAACTTGATTTGCATTTTGAATTTGGTTGGATGAACTTGTGGGCATGATTTTAAACTTGTGGGCATGAACTTCATCAATTTGTTTGTGTGAAATTTTTATTGTGTTAAAAATGTTTATCATTTTGTGTTGAAAAATGCCATATGCAATGCACAGGCGGGTCACGCGCACTGCATTTTAGCGCGCTGCTAGAGCGACGCGCGCTG
This sequence comes from Triticum aestivum, assembly GCF_018294505.1. NCBI lineage: Eukaryota > Viridiplantae > Streptophyta > Magnoliopsida > Poales > Poaceae > Triticum > Triticum aestivum. The sequence continues at coordinate 19,069,811 of NC_057812.1, forward strand.
CATTTTAGCGCAGCCGTTGGAGCCAGCGCTGCGCGCCGCGCCAAACCAGCTGATGCGCGCGAGGCATATGTGTTTTTTGCGCGCGGCACGACCGGCGCCTTTTGGAGATGCTCTTAGTCGGCGGGTGGGTTGGGCATGGGAGAGCTCGTCCAGGTTCGAAGCAACCGGGCGGAGCACTGGCCTAAGCTGCACTCAAGTTGTTTGGCTCCGGCTCCTTATTTTTCTAGCAGGAGTGCAAGACTTCTTTCTGGGGACTTGTCTATTACTGCGAGACCCGAGACTTTCCCTCAAAAAAAAAATGCTAGTCCGAGACAGCCTGCACAAGAGTTTTTGTTATTCCGGCTTGTACATATCTTCTTCCACTCCAACAGAGAAAAGGTACAAAGAGCAGTTTCTTGCTTTGTGATCTCACTGCACCACTGCATCAACAGAGAAAAAACAAGGGTTAATTATCCTTTTGCCCTTTGTGGTGTCCATGTGCTCAGTTTTGTCCTCAGATGCGAATTGTGCTCAGTTTTGCCCCTAGTCCGTGCGCACCGACTCGTTCCGTGAACTCTGCCGTCTCCGTCAGGTCAACCTTTTGACTCGGCCCTTACAGGTGGGACCAGGTGACAGAAATGGCCAATTTTATTCAGACCGTTGCACGCGTGGCTTGTGGGACCCAGCAGAGAGCCGTTGAGCAGAGAGCCGTTGGCGGGTGTGCTATATAAGCGGGCGACAGCGGCGGTGACCACGGCGACAGAGAGCACGACAGTGACCACGACGAGAGAGAGAGAGAGCACGGCGGCGGGAAGCTAGCTGTGGAGGGCGCGGCGGTGGGAAGCTAGCAGTGGAGGGCGCGGCGGCGTTGAGATCCCTTCGGCTCCGAGCTCCATGTCTTCCTCAAGCTCCCGTGCCACCTCGCGGATGCAGAGCCGGGCGCATGTGGACATGCCTGTCTTCGTCTGTCCGCGGTGCCGGGCGGGCGTTGATCGGAGGGTTTCTCAGACACCGAGGAACCAGAATCGTCCGTTCTACGTGTGCAGCGAGAATGAGGTAAGAATCGGGGCAATTGCACCATTTTCGTGGTCGGGATCTTTGAGCAATGGGTTGATCTGTTTGGTGTTCATGCATGTGACATGCTTCTTTTTTTGGGTCGATGCTCTGGCCAAGACTCTGATGAATGAACTGCAAGAAGAGCATGAAGAATGGTTGCACATGCTGCCACGAACGGCAGTGGCCGCACCACGAGCTCCGGAAGAAGGGATGGAGGGCGAAGCACGCACTGACAGAGAGCTAACTGTTGAGCTTAGGATGTTGAAGAAGAAGGTAAGGAAGTTTGAAGATCAAGCACTACCAATACCCATTTGCAAATACTTTTGGGCATTTGTAGGTATGGTAATCGCACTGGTTGTAATGTTGAAAATGTATGGAAAGGCATGAATTATGGAGGAATTTGTAATCTTGAAATTGTTTGAGAACTCCACCTAGTTTAAATATTGGTTAAAGTAGTTGTTTAAAGGTTGTTTAAATGTTGAAACAAAAAGAGAAGAAGTGACCAACATTTAAATATGTTGGAAAAAAGAGAAGAAATTAGGAATTCAGAAACCCTTTCTATGCAAAAAAAAGGTTGCTATTGGGCCAAATTCAGAGCGTAGACCCAAGTGCAGGCTAGACTAATGGGCCAACTGCATCCAATTAGGCCCATTCGGGGGTTCTCTTGCACATTTTTCTATTTTCTATTATGATTTAATTTAGGCAGTAAATCATAATGCTGGAACTTTTTGTGGAAGCTAATTGAATTATTCCGGAGCCAAACAATTAAGGTTAGAAATTTTTTGGAGCTGTTAATTAATCCAATTCAAATACACCGTGATTTAAATCAAAGACCAAAATGTCATGGAAAATGTGCCTCAGCTTTGGTAGAGGTTTACGCCAGGTGCCAAAATAAATGAACAATTTTTAAGGGTATTACATTGAGAAAAACATAATTTGTCTAAAAATGAAGGGTGGAAAATGCATAAAAAATTGGTGCGGCTGGGGACTCGAACCCAAGGGCGCGTGGGTTTGTGGTGTTTAGGGCTGCGCTAGTAACCGCTAGGACAGATGGCAAAACTTTGACATGGATAGGGAAGGAAGGTATACATAGTGAGATTTTGAATTTTTTTTAAAAAAATAGTGAGACCGTGAATGTTTGGACACGCGTGAGAGTGTTTTTCCATTGTTTTGCACTTAAATTTTGGAGGGTTGGAAGGTTGAAAATGTATGTTGCACTACCACATGATTTTGGTCAGAGTGGCACTTGGTCTAGGGATAGAGTGGCACTTGGTTTAGGATTTAAAGGGAATAAATTTGCATGTTAGTTCATGACTTTTTGTTTGAATGAAACAGAGGGCTTCTCACCCCCTCCGATTTTCATTAATGAAAACCACAAGTTCTCGAACTTCAAGACTTGTTTAGGGAAGTAATGATATGTTTGGGCATGGACATTTTTTAACACACATAATAAACCCTAATAACTTAGATAAGATGGAACACACCGTACCATTGCAATTACTTAATAAGTTCATAGTTCACAGACACATGACGAAACATGACACGACACGACACGGCATAGAAAAGCAACAAAATAAAAAACGAAACATGACGAGCTTGGCCGCGCGCGCCCCCGTAACACCGTCTTCATCTTCACACCTCCTCCTCCTCGTCGTAGGGAAGGGAGTGCATCTGGCCTGGAGCGGGGAAGATGCGTTCGTAGTTGGTGTAGATGTTGTAGACGGTGAAGAAGATGGCCTCGCAGCCGCACCAAAAGACTTGGCCGAGGAGCTCGCATGCGTCAAACGGGTTGGTGAAGGTGACCGTGAGCAGTAGGAGGATGCCACCGCGGTCACGAACCTCGTTGAGGGTGAACATCCTCGGCGAGCCCCGTGGGAGGTGGGCATAGCCGGCTCTGAGGAAGGTGCGGGTGAGTTCGACGGAACCCCTCCACCTTGAAATAGCCCACACACGGAGCTCCCTCTCCACGAGCACGCCCGGTGGGTAGCGCAGCTCCGGCACGACAGGCAGACGGTTGAAGGTCGGCCCGTTGAACTGCATCTTCACTTGGTCTCGCTTGGGGAGGGCTCGGTCGCTTGGGTGTTTGAAGTTAGAGAGGATTGGATCTGGCTTGTGGGTGGGAGAGGAAGAGAGGCACCCCATTTATAGGCCTGTGCGTGGGAGAGGAAGAGAGAAAGGATGAGAACGGTGCGTGTGTGAATTCGGACGCGTGTGTGTATACGTTACGTTTTGCACACTTAAATTTTTGCACAAACGATGCATGGGACGCGTGCGTGCATCTGAATCACTGCATAGCTCATTGACCGGGCGGTGCATGTGAATCGCTGCCCTGAACCACTGCACTGAACCACCTAGCTCGCCTCGCTAGCCTAGCTCACCTAGCGCGCCTCGCTCGCCTCGCTCGCATGCATGCACGTCGCCGCCTCCCGTGCATGCAAACCCACGTCGTCGCCTCCATGCATGCAAGGCCTGGAAAGGCTGAGACGGGCTATTTACTGCGGTCTCAGGCCCAGAGCACGAGACGGCCCAACGGTCCATCCAGCGCGCCCGGTATTTGTTAAAAAAACAATGGGTCTCCCAGCCAATCAGATTGCATCTCGCGGATCGCCCCCCTCCTCCCCGCAGATTCCTTCTAGAAGGGTTAGATCGACGGCCCTTGATCGCCGCTAGGGTTAGATGAACGGTCCTTATTCAGCGCTAGGGTTAGCGGGGTTTGGGAGGGGTTTGAAGCAGTCAAAGCTATGTTTGACCAGATTTCAAATGAGCATAATAAATTAAATAAAAATCACAAAAATAAAAAACCTGCGCACATAGTCTTCTTATGTCATATAATAACGATTTAAGTTGATAAACAAGCTTTACATACATTTAAATGATAAGTTCATGTGTATTATATGATATCTCGAGTATCGCAAACTCTCTTGTATGAAGTGAAGAGAAGTGTTTTGGGGAAATGAACATGAAAATTTCAAAAAACTAACCACAGCTTCATTTTGGAGTGACTAAGAAGGATCCAGGCTTAGTTTTTCATTTTGATGTTTTACACTTGTTTAAATCTTGGTCAAAGTTAAGTTTGACCAGAATTCAAATGAGCAAAACAAATTTAAAAAAAATCAAAAAATGGAAAAACGAGCGCACATAGTCTGTACATATAGAATATATGTGTAGGAAAGTTATTTGGCTGATTTAGACAAGGTCGAATTTTTTTTTGCTCCGAAATGAGGCCGTTTACCCTACCTTTGGACCCCTCTTTTTAGCACATTTTTCATGAAAATTTCAAAAAGCTCACCACAACTTTATTTTGGATTGACTAAGAAGTATCCAGGCTTAGTTTTTCATTCTGATGTTTTAGACTTGTTTAAATCTTGGTCAAAGTTAGGTTTGACCAGAATTTAAATGAGCAAAACAAAATTCAAAAAAATCAAAAAAGGAAAAAACCATGTGCTCATTCAAACATCATGTCAAATATACTTCTAACATAGGTCCAACATCATCCAACAGAAATACAACATGTCAAGTGATAAATGTTTCATAATACAACATCATCCCTTATTCAATGTTTCATAATTATTCATAGATAGCGTTGGGGCTTCTGTCTGTTCCTTGAGCTTCTTGCCATCACTTTGCTCCTCGTGCACCTTGTGCTCATTGTTTCTTCTCTTCTTCTCTTGGTTGTCGATACGTTGCGCGTCTTCTTCAAACCTACCATAGAGCTATGCAAAACATAAACGGTAATGAGATCATGTCAAGTGATAGATGTACAGTAGTATTTGACCATTGCAAGATTTACATACCTAGCAGAACTCACAACAACAGAAGGTTGGTCACCATTTGGAGCCTCACTTGGATCATCATTTGGAGCCTCACTTGGATCACCATGATCACCATTTAGAGCCTCACTTGGATCATTATTTGGAGCCTCACTTGGATCACCATGATCACCATTTAGATCCTCACTTGGATCACCATTTGGAGCCTCACTTGAATCATTATTTGGAGGATATTTTGGATCATCGTCAAAATCATGCGGTTGTTGACCATCATCATTTGGAACCTTGTCAAAATCCTCATCTGATGCAACCGGCTGTTGACCATCATTTTCATCATCTGTTGAGGCAACCAGCTGCTGACCAACATTTTCATCGAAGCCATCATCGAAACTCTCTCCGAACGCTGGATCTACTGTGTTATCACAATACTTAGCAAAATGACCAGACCCACCACACCTTGTGCACTTACGCTTCCTCGCTCCAAGTCCAGCTCCTTCGCTGCGAGGTCTGATTCGACTCTTCCTTGGTCTACCTGCTGCTCTCTTCAGAATTGGAGCGCAAAGTTTGAATCCAGGGTCCACCATGTCCCATTGTTGTTTTCCCTCTATAGCAGGCAAGATATAAGCATATGTGGCTTTGAACCTTGCAACAGAGTAGTAATCATGCACATACTGCTGTATGTTCCCTGCTGAACCTGGGAGAGAAGTGATGAAAAACAAGGCATGAATGCATGGCAACCCAGTTATCTGCCATTGCCTACAACTGCAAGTTCTAGCTTCTAAATCCACTGGATATCTCCATTCCCTCTTCTCTTTATCCAAATATGATATCTCTGCTGTGGTATCCGAGCAAAGAGTCATGTTCATTTCGAAGCCTGTTGTCTTCTGCTTCAGTTTATTCATCACGGCAGGGATGATAATGTGGCCCATGAATTTTGCCTCGGCTATTCCTGCACGATAATAAAATTTCTGCATGTATTCTATCCTTATCCTATCAAGCAAATCCACCACATAATGACCCTTTAGTTTCCGGATCGTTGAGTTGAAAGACTGCTAGATTATTGTGCACATAGTCAACTTTGCTCACTTCACTGAATTGGCTTCTGGCCCATAACTTGGAGTGGTGTGTTTCCAAGTATTCTTTCACTTTGGGATTCATATATAACTGCCTCAAGTGGTAGTTGTGCTTCTTCACACTGCATGTTAAAGATACTGGCCATAAATTGTCGGTATACACCTTTCCTTTGAATTTCTTCATGAAATTTGCAGCAAGGTGACGCATGCATTCCCTATGCTCTACTCCAGGGAACACATTATCCACGGCCACTTCTAAACCTTTGCAGGCATCTGTATGAATGACCAACCCATTGGGATGTGCAATAGCCCAGCGGAGATTATGCAAAAACCAAGTCTAGCTCTCCTCAGACTCTGTCTCCAGCACACCATAGGCAACTGGAAATACAAAACTATATGCATCAACTGCACAAGCTGCTACTAACTGTCCTTTAAACCTCCCTGTGAGAAAAGTGGCATCAATAGCCAACTAAGGCCTGCAGCCTGCCAAAAAACCCCGGCGACAAGCCTCAAAGAAGACCAAAACCCTCCTAAAGCATTCCTTGGTCTTTGTCACTCCCCTGAATGTGTACTCCACGGTGTGGTGATCAATATCTACAATACTACCTGGGCTTGTCCTCTCCACTTCACCTTTGAATGAATACAACAATTGAAAACTTTTCTGCCAGTTACCATAAATAGAATCCATAGCATGTTGTTTACCATTGAACAACCTCATGTATGGTAAATCTATCTTGAACTTATCTTTGATGTTCTTCTGCAATTCCTTTGGACCCACTTGCTGGTTTTCTTTCACCCACTTCTTGACTTCTTCTGCCACCCATCTTGACTTGGCTCTACTGATTGTATCCTTCCTAAGGGTTGATTCATGGCATGTGTGCTTAAAAGCGTTCACTTTGACCTGAACATTAGTGCTATTCCGCATTTTAGATGCAAGCAGCCTCCATGGACAACCTTCAGTCGGACAGTGCACTCTATAACGTACTTGATCACTCTTGTCAACTTTGAAAATACGTTCTACCTTGATGCAGTATGTCACAAGTGCATTTCTACACTCATTCATGGATGCAAAAACTGTACCTTTTTCCATATGAGGGTTTAAAGGGTCCCATTCAACAGCTGCAAGGTCTTCGTCCTCATCCATCGCGTCATCATCCATACGGACTGCATTGTGAGCCTCATCTTGATTTTCAGTCCGAGGTGCCCGTCGTAAATTCCGAATAACATCAGAATATAGCTTCTCTTCATCAACCCCAGAATTGTAGCCATCAGGCTCCGCTTCAAGGGGGACCCTACTGCTGTTGCCCACACTTGTCGAGCCACCACGTCGCCGTGCACCAACTGAACTGTTCTGGCTAGAGATGCCATTACGACGACTTGGTTCTCCCCGAGATGTTGCACCCGCCATCCTAGGTCCAAATGTCTGCTCAAGCACATCAACTTGCAGCCTCACATGAAAATTATCTTTCTCTTTATGCCTAACAAACATCGTAGCTAGCTCTCCATCATTACTAACTGTCACCCAATTCTTTTCCCCATCATAGTATTTGTATACCACTTCATCAAGCAAACCTCAAGGATATTGGCTACAAATTACCTCCCCAAATTGTCTGAAACTCCAATTACTAGCCATTGGCAACCGATAATCAAAACCTCCTTGGTATTTCTTCTTATACTTTGCATCGAACATGTACCGGTCCCTTCTAATGTGCACCATGAAAGCAAACCGCAACTCCATCCTAACCGGCGAAAAATAGAGACGCAATCAGCACATTAATTGGGCAAACCTACTCGAATCGAGTGTTCAAATGCACAACTAAGCTCAATCTAAACAAGAGGCGAGACTTACCCCTCGGGAACCCAGTCGTGGACGCGGCGGATCTCCGGCCCGATGCATGCCTCGCCAAATACTCCGGGGTCGCCGCTGCTCACCATTTTGCCCTAGGGTTCTTCCTCCTAGTTTAAATAGCTCCAGCAGCCCCCCACCTCCCACCTTTGAGCGCTCCGGTCGGGCGCACAGAAGGAGGCCGCGCCGCGGATCGAGCAGGTGGCGGGCGTCCCACCCGTGGCGTCGCAGGAAGGTGGTGGGCGTCACAGGTAGCCGTGGAGCATAGGCGCAGGGAGGTAGCGGCAGAGCAGGCCGTGCAGCTAGTGGCGGGGCAGGTGGCGACGCAGGTGGCGGCGGCGGCGGCGCAGGACAGCCGACCGGGCGGATGGGTTGCCAATGATTTGGGGATTTAGTTGCACGGGCCTACATGTCAGCTCCGGACCCACGTCCACGCGGTCCCACGAGTAAGCTCCGGACCCACAACCACTAACGCCGGCGGACGGAATGGACTCAAATATGGCCGTTTGGCCTCGTCATAGTTGCTGTGCTCGGACTAGGGGCAAAACTGAGGACAATTCGCATCTGAGGGCAAAACTGAGCACATGGACACCACTGAGGGCAAAAGGATAATTAACCCAAAAAATAACCCAAAAACAAAATTAATCATTGTTTTCTTCTAATAATAAGATAAGGTCATGTTAATTGGCTCCACGTAGGATAACAAGCTCATTTTTGCTGTTTAATATGTCATCATCGGGCTGGCACGCGTACGTATTTGCTTCACAGCTTTGGTGCAGTTATGTGTCTTTACTTTCGCGTGGGGCATATACAGTATGTAGACACGCAGGGCAACATGAACCATGATTATTCATCGAAAGAATTTCCGACGGAAAAGGAAAACATAGTAGCTCGTATGTTACAGTCCAAGGGCCCTTACTGCATTATAAGTGGGATTAGGATACGTGTATTATTGAACAGCCGCATTCATTACTCGAGTGCTACGTTAAGAGGACCCGGTCCACAGGCAGGGCTTCTGGGCTTGGTGGATCAGCTACATAAACGCCTCAACCTACTTGTGTGAGCTGCAAATCAATACTTGTTGTTCTAACCACTTGAGCAAAGAGAGCATTTGTAAATCGAGAAAGAGAAGAGGAGAAGAACCGGCCAGAGATGTCGGCGACGGTGGTGAGCATGGCGAGGTCGATGCTGATGGGCGCCATCAGCGTGGCCGCCTCTGCCGCTGCTGCTGAGATGAGCCTCCTCATTGGAGTCCGCAAAGACATCTGGTATGTGTACTTTATGTGAAGAGAATCTGCTGACATCGTTATATTCATTTTCGAAAGTACTTGCGTGTACTTGTTCTTGTATCACATGAATTACCTACCGATAGTGTAATTTTGGTCAAATACTTGTCATAAAATAGACACGCCTATTTTAGGATGGAATTTGTTTTCCATGACATCCACGATCTCATTCCCGAAAAATGGTTCC
>NC_057812.1:19079378-19086323 GCF_018294505.1 Triticum aestivum
TACCACCAACAACAACCAACATCCACAGGTTCAAGGTTCACCAGCAACAAGAAAAAAATAAAACAAGAGTCTGGCTGGGGCACAGCACAACAAACCCCAAAGATAAATAGCTAGCTAATCAGGCTCCGGCGGCGGAGGTGGGAGCGGTGGCGCGAGAGAGATGGCGGTGGAGCGGAGCCCGGCGATGATGGTGGTGATGTCGTCCCGATGGTGCCCCTTGCTAAGCGGCCGCCACAGCTGCAAGAAGCCGCACATTTTATAAATGGAGTCAGTAGTTCGAAGCGGAATCACATGCTCTATCACGATTTTATTGTGCACGTTCCAAAGCGTCCAAGCTAGCACACTAATCACCACCCAGAGGGTGGGACGCGTCCCGCAGGGGGAATCAAGGGTCGCGCGGAAGAGATCCGGGAGATTGTCATGGGCCCAGTTGCCTCCAACCATCTCGCGGAAACAGCTCCATAGGAAAATGGCAGCCGGGCGGCGAAGGAATATATGGTTAGTGTCCTCAGGGACGTCACAAAGGTGGCAAGTACCGTCCCCAGGGCCATTGCGTTTGCGCACGTCCGTCCCGGAAGGCAGGCGGCCCCAAACCCACTGCCAAAGAAAGATACGAATCTTCAGTGGCACCTTAATTTACCAAAGGAGATTTAAGTCCTGAGGCCTAGGAGTGGCCACCAGGGCCTGGTATAAGGACCTGGTGGAGAAACGCCCATTGGGCTCTTTGTGCCACTCCCCAACTAACGGTTGGGGGTGGCTTGGCCGACTTATCCGGCGTGACCTTGATTCCCTATTCATCCAGTCTTGTTTGTTAGACTGAGATATGATCAATCAAATGCAACTCACTAATGAGAAATATATGAACCTGGGTTCATTGTGCCGTGAGAGTGATTGTTTTGTATTTCTCGCTTTATGATGTGCTCCTCGGGTGATAACTTGGTAATAGCTTCTCTTTAATTAACGAAAGGGGCCCTTTTCCCCGTTTCAAAAATAAGATCTTATGAATCTTTGTTTGGATCGTTGATGTAATGTGCTCTTGCTCTTCCCTCCTGATGGAAATATTTGTCAATCCTTTCGCCTTCGTGTGAAATAAATTACTTATGTATGTAGATTTCACAAACTTCCCTATGCACTCTTGCATTCCACGATCCATAAAATGACACTAGGAATTAGCTCTAACGAAATGTGCTTTGAAGGTTCATCAAAGACGAGCTAGAGACCATGCATGCATTCCTTCTGTCCGTTGAAGCGACGAAGAACAAAAGTATGGTATTGCAGGTGTGGGCAAAGCAAGTAAGGGACCTTGCCTATGGTATTGAGGATTGCCTTGCTGAATTCATGGTGCATGTTGGAAGCCAGAGCCGGTCTCAACAACTGCTTAAGTTAAAAGACCGCCATCGCATTGCCAGCCAAATTCGTGATCTCAAAGCAAGGGTTGAAGAAGTGAGCAACAGGAACACACGCTATAACTTGATCACCAAAGATGCCTCCAACGGTATTGACGAGGTGAATTCCTACATGGAAGATATTCGCAGCCACGCAGCTAGCAACATTGATGAGGCAGGGCTTGTGGGCTTTGCTAAGCTAAAGAGGAGTTGATTAACATGGTGGATGTTGGCTCGGAAAATGGTCTTCGGAAGGTGATATGTATCGTTGGCATGGGTGGTTTAGGCAAGACTACTCTTGCTAGGAAGGCATATGAAAGTAAGGAAGACACCATTAATAATTTTTCTTGTTGTGCTTGGGTCACAGTCTCACAGACGTTTTACAAGATAGAGATCCTCAAGGACATGATTAGGCAGCTATTGGGTGGTGATTCGTTGAAGACTTTCTTGAAGGAACTTGAAGGGAAGGAGGTGCAAGTAGACAATCTCGCTAGCTACCTGAGAGAAAAGCTAGTGGATATGAGGTACTTCATTGTTCTTGATGACCTGTGGACCATAGATGCTTGGAAGTGGATCAAAGATATTGTTATTCCCAGTAGAAACAATAAAGGTAGTCGTATAATAGTAACAACGCGAGATGATGGCTTGGCTAAGCAGTGCACCTCTGAATCGCCTGTCTATCACCTTAAGTACTTACAAACAGGTGATGCTACAAATTTGCTACTAATAAAGAGTAGGAAATCACATCAGGACATGGAAAATGATAAGGAAATGAAGACCATGGTCAACAAAATAGTGAATAAGTGTGGTGGTCTACCGCTGGCTTTACTCACTATAGGAGGCATGCTTGCCACCAAAAAGGTAAGAGAGTGGGAGAGTATCTATAAACAAATCCCGTTAGAGCTTGAGGTCAACTCTAACCTTGAAGCTATGAGGAGGATAGTTACTCTAAGCTACAACCACTTGCCATCTCATCTCAAGTCATGCTTTTTGTATCTAAGCATCTTTCCTGAGGATTCTGAAATCAAAAGGAGGCGTTTGGTGGAGAGATGGATAGCCGAGGGGTTTGTTAGAGCAAGGGCTGGGGTGAACATTGAGGATGTGGGAGATGGTTACTTTAATGAGCTAATCAACCGTAGCATGATTCAACCTTCCAGTGTGAACGTAGAAGGAATAGTTAAGAGTTGTCGAGTCCTTGATATTGTGCGTGATGTCATGGTCTCAATTTCCAGAGATGAAAATTTTGTGTATGTGCCAGAAGATAATGTAACTAGTGTCGCACAAGAGACATTTCGTCATGTAGCATACCATGGTAGTAAGTTCCAAAATAATGGCATGGATTGGGGCCATGTCCGGTCATTAACCATATTTAGCGAGAGACCATTGGAATCTCCACTTTGTTCACCTAAGGCAAGAATGCTCAGAGCCTTGGATCTAGAGAATTCACAGTTTGAAGTCACACAAAAAGACATCAGTAACATTGGATTGCTATGCCACCTTAAGTATGTGAATTTATCTAATCCTCAAGGATGTTCATATATTTATAAAATTCCTAGATCCATAGGAAAATTACAAGGCTTGTGTACTTTGAACATAAGAAACAGTTATATTACCGAAACGCCAACTAAGATAAGTAAACTCAAGAGTCTACACAGTCTCCGTTGTACCAGAAATATTTCCTGCGAACGCTTTGACTTGGAAGGCCTCAGGAATGCTTGCTGAAGTCATTATGTTTGCCCATGATGTTCACACCTTTGGTTGATCCTAGTGAGCATGCTGAGTTAGTTGCTGATCTACACATGACCTGGTCTAGCCGTTGGTCAGAGTCATATGGTGTGAGGGTGCCAAAAGGAATTGGCAAACTAAAAGAGCTACAAATACTAGAGGTTGTGGACATTGGACGAACTGGATGCAAAACAATTAAAGAGCTAGGTGAGCTTGTGCAGCTGAGAAAACTAAGCATGGTAATAGAAGGGGCCACCAAGCGAAAATTCAAGGTACTTTGTGAATCCATTACGAAGCTCACTTCCCTCCGCTCTCTTGAAGTGGACGGTTCACTCAAGTGGCTGCATGTTGTTTCCTGTCCTCCTCCCCAGTTGAGGACCCTGAAGTTGGGTGGATGCCTTGGAGATATTCCTGGCTGGTTTGGCAATCTGATGCATTTAGTCAAGCTTTACTTATGGGATTCCAAACTAAAGGAAGAAGGAAAAAATCATGGAAATACTAGGTTCACTTCCCAGCCTCATGAAACTTCGTCTTGGACTGGACTCTTATATTGGGGAGAAGTTAGCGTTCAAAACAGGAGCATTTGCAAATCTCAAGAAACTTGATATTTCTGTTACGGCGAAACTGAGAGAGATGAAATTTGAGGATGGCACCTCACCCAAGCTGCAAATTATAAGTATCGACGTATGCTACTTGAGATCAGGAGTGATTGGTATCAACCACCTTCCAAGGCTCAAGGAGATCTCACTTGGCTACGAAGCTCATGTGGCGAAGCTTGTTATGCTGCAAAGTGAAGTGGAGGCGCACCCCAATAGTCCCTTGCTGCGACTGTATACGCAACGGAGCCACCACGACCTGGGGGACATCATCGTCCAAGTGGAAGAAGCAACGGGGGAATCATCATCTCTCCATCCTGGGACTGCAGCAGTGGGAGAGAGCTCACGATCCTAGGTGATGGCCATAGCCATGACAAGTGTCAGGTCAGCTAATTTCTTCTCTTAACTCTAACTAGTAGTAGCAGCAGCTATGGAGTGAGATGTGCTAATTGACAGTATTACCGTACGATTACACTTACTCTGTCTTTTTTTTCTGTAACAGCCAAGATGATCTGCTTTACACTTACAACTCGTGCTGACTAAATCGGAGCAAGGCTACTTCCAGTTCCACCATGTAACACTATGCTGGTACACTTAAAACTCCTGCTATTTCGGTTTTTTTGGGGGGAGGGGGGCTTGTTGGTTTCCCTCATACTTGGTCAGATTTCTTGCCGCAAATGCTTGTATACAGCACATTTTGACTCTTTTTTTTTCAGTTTGTGTCCAAGCATTTTTAAGCTGCATATGCTTATATATAGCAGAAGCATGGATTAGTTGAGGAGTTGAGTTGGGCCCAATGGCGTTCAACATTGTATTCAGAACGGTGAGTTCAACATGCAATATTTCGTTTTACGTAGTCATCATGTTTACATTTGTTACATGTTTCTGTACTTATAAGTTACAATTACTTACAGTGTATTCAGCCTGTGAAAGCTTATATTTACAAGTACCTCTGTTTATATCAAGGCTTCCTTAATTCTCTACCGGGTGTCAAACTATTACATCTCAGATTGATGAAACAAACAAACTAATTCTTTGTGTTAACTCTGATTCAGCTGGGCGCGTAGGAGACGAGGATGATCCAATCTCTCAGGCAGAATTAACGGTTGGACCTGGTGGCTTCGATGACAATGAACTCTTAACTGTAAATTCATCAACTTGATGTCAAATCCTATTTTGCTGGACTAAATCAGCTTCGGGTTACAGCTGGAATATCAATTGACTGTGTCTTGCACTGTTCATCACATAATCTCTTGGTAATTATCAGTAGAGTATTGTTCACTAGTAGTCTCCCTGGGGGACGCGTACAAGTGGAAAAAGCAATGACGGAGAGAGCTCCTTGCAGCTGCCCATGACAAGAAACAGGCAAGTCAGTAGCTATTTTCTCTCCTTTCATCAGTACAAGATGTGATCCTGATTGGCCCCACCACTTGCAGTTCATCTTTTTTTTTTTTGCATTTCTATCAGACGGAATGATCTGCTCCACACGTACAGTTCATGCTGCTACCTGGTGGTGCTGACCTTCCACAATCATGTCAGGCCAGCTGGTATAGCTCTTCCTCTATTTCTTTGATTCCAGCTGATTCTCTCCCTCGTTAAAGGTTTTGACATCTAACATGGATGGAGTAAACTAATGCGCCGTGTGCATCCAGGTTCAAGTGAGGAGAAGAAGATTTGTCCCGTGGAGTACTGGAGCTGCATTGTTCATCCCACTGACAACAGTCACAAGCTAGATGGGTCACAACTGCGAGGCTAGATGGTTTCTCAGTGTTGTCTATACGCACAACATTCTGGTAGTATTTCTTTCTAACTTGAGTGTTAGACTGTATAATCAGATGAATCCATTCTACACATTCAGTGATGGTGAAACTAACACATGTGAAATCTCTTCGGCAGAGTTAACGTTCCCACGACATTGGAGCGTGCTATATTATCCTATGTAGCATATCAAGGCAACCGGCTTACAGGAGATAACTTCCGTCATGTTGCATATCAAGGCAGTTGGTACCAAATAAGGGCTTGGACTGGAGCAATGTCCGATCATTGACTGTTTGGTGAGAGACCCATAAAGCCGTCACCTTCAGTTTGTTCGCCAGGCTTTAGGATGATTAGAGTCTTGGATTTGTATGATGCCATGTTTGAAGTGACACAAAAGGATATGAGCACTATAGGGTCGCTACGTCATTTTAAATATGTCAATGCTGCAAAGTGAAATGGACACGCACCCCAACGGTCCCGGCGACCATGCAGCACCGGAAGAGAGCAGCTCCAACCAGTACCAGGTGGTGGCCGCCACGACGGGGAGTGACAGGTCAGCTAGCTAATTTATCTTTCGATAGCATAACCGATGCACGGCCCCCCGTGTTGCCCCCTGCTCGGGCGACTCAGGTGGCACCCGAACTGTTAGAGTTGTGTCGAATATAGTGTCAAGGTAGGTTACAGTTGGACTTGTAGTTGTATTGTGTTTAGATAGGATATGAAATCGTGTCCTAATAGGACACTTGTATCCTAGGCCTCTCATATATAGCAGGGGTAGACACACGATGTAACCTATGCCAACATAATAGCACCGGAACGCAGGGGAAGCCGGCGGCATGTGCCGGTGTCCAGGGCGACCGGGTGCGGTATTATAGCGGTGTCATGGGGAGGAGCCCCATAGTCAGGCCCCGGGGATGTAGCCATATCGGTGAACCTCGTTAACAAATATCAATATCGTGCTCGTGTGATTGCTTGGTCTTCGAATGATCGACGGTATGCCTCAGATTTATTTTAACAAGTGGTATCATAGCCGAACTTGCCGCACACAGCCGTACACACATGTACGTACAAGCGAACTGCTGCTCACAGCCTCACACCATGCGCTGTAGCCCCAATTGGGCCACTGGCCCGTCTAGGCCTCTCCCACGTGCGCAGCGCCTCGGCTTGCTCACGCCCGCGCCTGGGCTTTGCCAGCTCCGCTTGCTGTTGTACGCGCGTCACAACCGATCGAACTAATTGATCCGTCTCGGCGAAGAAAAATCATCAAAGGCAGAACCCATCTGATGTAGCAAGGCTTTGGCAGCAATTGAAAAGTAAACATCAAGAGTTGTGCTTGAAGTAGACCAGTACGTGGAGCATTGTTGATCAAAGGGATTCTTTTGGTTGTTTTGCTCAAGTGCACTTCGGCACACCACCGGAGTTACTGTAACTTGCTTGATGCAACAAGGATGCTTGAAACATTGCGGGAGCAGTGGCGGAGA